>NC_056745.1:879887704-879915204 GCF_019279795.1 Protopterus annectens
GTGAGAAACCTTCATGTGTAGGATTGAGTCTAGAAGCTCTCATCATCTGGCCTTTTACTACATTGTCAAAAACATACTTAGGGTGCATACTGTGCCTGTGTAACAAGGTGTTTCTATAACAAGCTTTCCTATGAACTGAGGTGTTCAAGAGCCCATTCTCAAGTCTAGTAATATTAACATCCAAAAAAGATATATCTGTAGAGGAAAACCAAAAAGAAAACCTAAGAAACCTCGCCAAACTATTTATAGTATGCACAAATCCCAAGAGGCTGGTTTCATCACCCTTCCAAATCAGGAAGAGGTCATCTACGAATCTTCTATAAAATCCAACATGCTGTTGGAAGCTCCCTAAAGGGAACAACAATTCTTCCTCCCAATCAGCCATTACAATGTTGGCGTAGCTATTGGCACAAGAAGTGCCCATAGCTATGCCATCCTTTTGCAAATAAACATTGTCATCAAAAACAAACAAGTTGTTAGAGAGCACCGTTTCCAAAAATAATGCTAGAAGATCTATAGTCTTATCATCCAATTCAGACCTATTCTTTAAATAATGTTGTACTCTAACCACACCTAGATCATTAGGTATAACAGTAAACAAACTGGTAACATCTAGAGTAACAAGAATGTAATTTTCATCATCACTCAAGTTCCGAGTATAATCATACAAGTCCAAAAGAAAATGTTTACTATCCTTCAGAATGAAATGATTCACATCAACTACGGGCCTAAGATAATGCTCTAGAAATATGGAGAATGGTTCAGTAAGCCACCCCTGTCCAGCAACTATGGGTCGCATGGGTGGCTTATTCATGGATTTATGGACCTTAGGTAGTCCTTGTATCACTGGTATTAGCGGATTACTAACTTTCAGAAACTTAACTCATTCACTGCAGAGCAGCTCAGGAAGAGCTGCCTGCTGAATTCCACCATAGGAACAACAGAGCAGCCTGAGCTCATTTTCAGAAAATCCATTTGTAATACTATACAGAAAACAAATGCTCATAACTCTTTAACTATAAGAGCTACACCTAAAAATGTAAACGCGAAAGTTGTTCAGCAGACACTGACCTTTCCAACAGTGTAAATGTTGATAGTGCATATCAAAGTCATAATGAAATATTTGGCAAGGAATGCTGATATTGTGCAATTTTTTTAATTTTTTGGAAAAGCAAACCACAATATCTTGGTCTATGTACCATGCAGACCCAAACAATTTCAATTTACTTTGTTAGTATGAATGTCAGCTTTAAAATGATACTTTAACCATAACTGTGTGATACTCCTTTCATGAGATATTCACAGAAATATGATTAGTATATTATTTCTCATAATTGATAAATAAACAAAGCATAATATCTCATCACCTGTAACAGACAGAGCCTACATATCAGTGTAGAAGTTGTGCATCTGAATGTCAGCTTCAAAATGATGCATCATTTGTGTGTTTACCATGCTCCCTCGCAAAGATATGGGCATAATAATGAGAAGTATTATAAATGTATAATTTTCATATTTGTACAAGACTAAACAAACTGTGATATCTGTACGTGTGTACAGTGCCTAGACACAGTTCTTTTTCCATGATGTAAGGAGTAACACTGTCTTCAAAATGATGCATTACTTCACACAATGTGGTGCTCCCTTGCAAAGTTATTTACCAAAATATGAAAAAAATCATAATTTCCATAACCTAAGTCGGAAACAAACTTTGATATCTGCCTATGAGTACAACATACAGGTACCATTCATTTACCATGTTAGAACTATAAATAATCTTTTCAAAATGAGTTATTACTTAGCACATTCAGATGCTCCCTTGCAAAGTTATTTACCAAAATATGAAAAAAATCATAATTTCCATAACCATAAGTCTCAAACAAACTTTGATATCTGCACATGTGTCAAACAGACTGGCACAATTCTTTTACCATATTAGAACCAGCAATACTGTCTTCAAAATGAGATATTACATGGCACATTCAGATGCTCCCTTGCAAAGTTATTTACCAAAATATGAAAAAAATCATAATTTCCATAACCTAAGTCAGAAACAAACTTTGATATCTGCCTATGAGTACAACATACAGGTACCATTCTTTTACCAGGTTAGAACTATAATTAATCTTTTCAAAATGAGATATTACTTAGCACATTCAGATGCTCCCTTGCAAAGTTATTTACCAAAATATGAAAAAAAATCATAATTTCCATAACCATAAGTCTCAAACAAACTTTGATATCTGCACATGTGTCAAACAGACTGGCACAATTCTTTTACCATATTAGAACCAGCAATGCTGTCTTCAAAATGAGATATTACATGGCACATTCAGATGCTCCCTTGCAAAGTTATTTACCAAAATATGAAAAAAATCATAATTTCCATAACCTAAGTCAGAAACAAACTTTGATATCTGCCTATGAGTACAAAATACAGGTACCATTCTTTTACCATGTTAGAACTATAAATAATCTTTTCAAAATGAGGTATTACTTAGCACATTCAGATGCTCCCTTGCAAAGTTATTTACCAAAATATAAAAAAAATCATAATTTCCATAACCATAAGTCTCAAACAAACTTTGATATCTGCACATGTCTCAGACATACCGGCACAATTATCTTACCATATTAGAACCAGCAATACTGTCTTCAAAATGAGATATTACTTGGCACATTCAGATGCTCCCTTGCAAAGTTATTTACCAAAATATGAAAAAAAAATCATAATTTCCATAACAGTTATTTGCCAAGCTCAGAGAAATTAATTTTACACAACACATTTCATAGTAGTGTTTTACTTACTATACTGGTCTGACTTGGTCATGGGTGTTTTCCATTCTTCTCACAATCATGCACGACTCTCCTCACGCCATTGTGGAGGTTGGTCAAGAAGAATGCAATGCCCTCCTCAGTTAGGTGAATGCCATCCCTTCTGAACCAGTGAACATCTTCCCTTCCAGTGACTCTCAGAACAGCAGAAGACAGTCTTATCTGAAATAAAGCATGGATAGACACTGACAAGGGTGCCCGGTCAGGGCACATGTAAAGAGAAAAAGCAGGGTAAGGACCGCCGCTCCACTAATATGCCTAGGACAGGCATGGGGCTCCAGATGTTGGTTATCTGTAGTGTCCCATAGCTGTGCCGGCTGCCCACTCAGACTGCTGATACCACTATGGTCTCATGACCTCCTTCAGTGTCAGCAGTCTGCCTTACCTCTGCCTTTTCTCTTTACATGTGCCCATTCAGCAATGGACCTAAGGGATGAGGGGCTGAAGTAACTCACTAATTGCTGTCCTGACCTTCATACATTTACTACTCTCACCTACATACGCTGACTACACCTGAAGGGAGGGAGACTGAGTGGAGAGCTACATCAAGGCAACATGTCAAAAGATCAAGACTGACCCAGGCTGTGTCTTTTTGCATGTTTTTGCATTACATCACAGTGGCACACCCAAGCCCATGCTTACCAAGGACAGCAGCACTACGGGACTGTGCTGTAGAGTCTCCAGGTTCCCAACTGCGATCCCGGTGGATTACAAGATCCATGCTGGCTGGGTATGCCTCCTGTGATGAACCCACCAACCCAAGAGCAGGTGGCAAAACAAAAGTGAAGAGGGACCTTCCTGGCATTGGTGCTGAAGGGCTTGGCTGCTAACTGACATGGGGGCACAGAAAGAGCACATGTACACTGAAAAAGCAGGTGAGGCACTCTGCTTTACCTCTGCCTTTTCCATTTACATGTGTCCTTTCTGCAATGAGTAGAAGGGAGGAGGTAATGTAAGCCCTGCTGTCCTGACCTACATACACTGACTACACCTGAAGGGAGGGAGACTTGAGTGGAGAGCTACATCAAGGCAACATGTCAAAAGACCAAGACTGACCCACGCTGTGTCTTTTTGCATGTTTTTGCATTACATCACAGTGGCACACCCAAGCCCATGCTTACCAAGGACAGCAGCACTATGGGACTGTGCTGTAGAGTCTCCAGATTCCCAAATGCCATCCCGGTGGATCACAAGATCCATGCTGGCTGGGTATGCCCTGTGTGATGCACCCAGCAACACAATATTCGGCGATGGGACAGCGTAAGGTATGTTAAGTTGTCAATCTCGCCTTCATTCTTGCTTGATGGGTTCGGAGCCGATCCTCGGCTCCGACTTTGCACTTGCTAAGCTCGAGAGTCACTTTTACCAGCTCGAGGCAGCCCCATATCCCATGATGCAAGGCGGTAAGTTCCCAGATCTCGTTTGCCGCTTCGCTGATGAGGTCCTCCTTTTACCAGCTCCTGGTAAGTGATTTATACACTACTGTTTTTGCCCCTTTTTCTACTTTAACTTTAATTTTAATAGTTTTAACTAGTTTTAGTCCCATTCTGACTAAAATTTCCCTCTCTCCTTAAAACTTTTAGTCAGGCTTCTCCCATCCCACCCCCCCCACCCCCCACCCTTGTTAGGGTATGTGTGTGTGTGTATGTGAGAGATTAGTTTTTCTTTTTGGGATAACATAATTTTTTCTTGGACAGGTGTTGTGTGTGTTTGTGTTACACCATGTCTAAGGAAAGGGTCTCAGGCTTTAAGAAGTGTGACTCGTGCTGTCAGAAGATGTCGCTGATAGACGGTCACACTTCTTGCCTGTACTGCCTGGGCCCTCTCCACCTGCAGGACTCCTGTGCTATATGTCATTCTTTTAGCCAGAGAGTCCTGCAGGAGAGAAGAAATAAATTGATTTTGAGGGGCCTTCTTAAACCAGAGGGCTCTCCGGCTAAGTCGGCCCTGACTAAGACTTCTAAGTCTTCCAAGGCCCAGGCTTCTGTTCCTAAGCCTGCGGCCTCGGTTCCGACTCTTTCAGAGTCGAGATCGGCTCCGGCCGGAGCCGATCCTAGTTTACACAAATCCTCGGCACCGATGGCTATCAGTGCCGATACTGGTTCGGTCACATCGGTGTCGGCTCTGACTGGTTCCGACCACCATGTGGCCCAGGCTTCGGTGTCGGCGCCGGAGCCGATACATCGAGACCTTCCGTCGGCGCCGAAAAGTTATCGGCTCCGACAGCATCAATGGTTTTGTCGGCTCCGATGGTTCCTTCGAGGAAGAGGTCCAGGTCCCCTTCCTTGGAGCCGATACTCTCGGCTCCAGCTTCTCCTCTCCTCTCGGAACGGAGCCATCGGAGCCGATCATCCAGGTCATCCAGGCTTTCTGACCATGATTTAGAGAGAGTGGTCAGTAGATTATTAAAATCACAGGCACTGGCCCAGATGCTACATAGTCCGTCTCAACAGACGACTATTAGTCCACACCCCATTGCAGTTCCTCCTTCGACTCCACCCCAGACAAAAACCTCAAAGGGAGGGTTCCACAAAGGTATCCAAGGTGGAGGACTTAAAGGTAGCTGCAGTACTTCACCCAATACGTTCGTAAAAACGCTACTCAAAAAATCCTTTTGAAATGTTGTAAAAACAGGTTTATTTTATTCACGCAAGGTAAAACAAGCAAGTGGTGAGCCTTATAATGAATCCAAGTCATGTAATAATCCAAGTCACGTAAAACACTCTGAACAAGCGTTTTTCGTTCGGTACGCTGCCCGAACTTCTTCAGACAAACATTTGGTACCAACCACATATTCTATTTAAATATTCAAAACAGTACGTGATTCATTGGTTAATTAAATCATTAACCTAAGATAATTACGCAAAAAAACCTAACATCAGCTAAATTACATTGATTCACTTTACAAAGGGGTAGCTCGCTGTTGAACTGCTTGGAGACTGCTTTACAAGTGCTTTTAAAACACTTTTATAATACTTTTAAAGTACTTTTAGAATACTTTTAAAATACTATTGAAATACTTTTGGAATGCAGGGAACGTCTAATAACTAAGTAATTATATTCACTCCAGCACTTCAAAATAAATTAGGTGTATGATGGCACACTCTGTCATCGTTTACAAAAATCATAACATACTGTTGTTGTTACAGTTTCCACTTAACAAAACTTTTGAACATTTAAAGACATTTAGAACTTTTAAAACATTTCCGATGTCTTAAAATGGTTGAAACTGTCCATACATCTAATGTTAAAACCGTTGGACAACATTTAAAAGCAATAAAAACAACAAGACCCCAACTAACAACTTTAGATCCTCACGGAAGACACTAATTGAATAGACAGCAGTGTATAAATGTATCACATGGTAGTTTCTGCTACAAGTGTACATGAATGTAAACTCACTAGTAGTAATAATCATAAAAATCGTCAGAACTAAATCTTCCACCGCTGTTAACCTAATACCACTATAGGTCTAGTAATAAACTAAAAATCCATCAAGGTGTAGTAACAGCTTAGGGATCAGGGGAGATTTTACCATTTACTTCACTCGAACAAAATCTTTCCCTGATACGCGTAAGTTTCAACAACATAAGAGTTGAAGTCTATTCAGTGTGCATGTGTGTAAATGTCAAGTTTTACCCACCTAATACTTAAATTAAAACTTTGTATAAAAAGTTTTTTTGAAAAGCCCTAGTCTCATTTTATCTTAATAAGCTTTTCAATTTAAGGAGACACATTATTGAACAAGCCTCATTAAGTCCGGGGGTTTTTTGTGCCCCCAAGCGTAATTGCCAACTAAGTTCCTTCTTTTCCAGTTGGAGTTTGGATAGGTTGTCATTACATAAATTGTGGCTATCAACCTGGACTTGATCAATAGCCATGAAATCAAATGAGTGACCTTCATTCCTATTGCAATGCTTTGCCAAGGCGTTGTCCTCTTTATTAGTACTAATTGCATAACGGTGTTCATACACCCTATCCTTCAGGCGTCTATCCGTTTTACCCACATAAAATGCGGGGCATTGTTTACACTGTGCTAGGTAGACAACTCTCCTACTGTTACAGTTAAACTTCTTCTGGATCACGAACGTGTCCAAACCTATTTTAAATGAGTCACACGTGTTAATGTAGGCACAGTGTCTACAAGTCCCGCATTTGCTAGTGCCCCCCTTACCCCTCTGACTCACTGGTTTCCTTTCAAGGAGTTGTTTCATGTTAGTACCCCTCCTAAATGTGATAATACCCCAGAGTTTGGAGTTGGAGTCTTCGGGAATGGTTTCTGCTACGGCTGAGGGACAGATACCCCCTTCTGCTCCTTCAGCCTCTACTCTTATCTCCTCTTCGAGACCTTCCTTAGAGGGATTCGGTGGTCGGGCTTCCCTGGTCTCCTCCGAGGGGGTGATTGGCATCGGACCCTTGTCCGACCCCACTCTTCCCCTTGAAGCCTCGGCCTTGGTGAGCTCGGCTCCGACATCTGCCTTGGAGCCTTCCCTTTCGGTGGGTCCTGGAGTTCCTGGTTCTTCGGAACGGGTTCTCTCGGACCTCCCTGGGAGGGGAGCCTTCGAGGTGATGAAGAGTGTGCTGGCCGCTGGACTCAGCCAGCAGTCTGTTCCCTTAGCTCCTCCCTCTATGGTGCCTGTCGATATCTCTGCCACTTCTCTTGCTCTCGGACCCAGAGATCCTCCGCCTCAGGTTTCCCCACTGGGAAGAACCCCCTCTTCCCAGGATTCTCCTGATCAGTCAGGAGATCCTCCTGAAGAGGACCTGTAAGAGGAAACACGTAGACTCCCCGAGTCTATCACTTCAGATACTGACTTAGATGAGTCAGAGGGATCCCCAAGATCCCCCTCTGAGGATGTCTCCTTTTCAGACATCCTAGAACTCCTTAGACAGAGGGGAAACTGGCCCAACAATAATCCCTCTGAGGATGAGTCGGTATACCTGGAGGCGTTTGGATCTCGGCCCTCCACCTCCTGGGTGTCTCCGCCTTTCGACCCCCTTATGCAGGTTATTGCTCGAAAGGCATGGGCTGCTCCTGACTCTGTAGAGCCAGTCCCTAGGAGGCCTTCTAAATTTATTACTGCCCCGTCGGACAAGCTATTCCTCACGAAAGGTGTCCCTGCTGATGCCATGGTGGTGGCGGCTGCCACTAAGAAGGAACTTGCAGATCCTTCCGTACCTGTGCATCCTCCTAATAAGGACTCTAGGACCATGGATAGGTATGGTAAGCGGATGTTCTCTTCAGCGACCTTTGCTATGCGTTCGCTGAACTACCTATGTCACTTCACCAGACTCCAGAGGGATATCCTTAAGGAGCTAGGTGAAGTAGTACAGGATCCTACAGCTGCAGGGGCTCAAGAAAAAATTGCTTCACAGCTAGGAACCCTTAATTCTATTGCTAACTCCTCCATGCGACTGATATCATATGCTGCAGATGGAGCGAGTAGGGCCGCAGGTACAGGTGTGGCTCTTAGACACCAAACCTGGATGCGGTTCTGTAATTTTGCAGATCCCTTTAAGGCGTCCTTCACAAACTCTCCCTTTGATGGGTCAGCTTTGTTTGGCCCTCAAGTGAAGGAAACGTTGACCAGGTGTGAGCAGGACGGCAAGACTCTTTCTGCCGTAGGGGTCCGTTTTTCCACCCCTTCTAGACCTTACCCCAAAGGGCAGAAGGGTGGCAAAATGTGGTTCCGCAAATCCCAAGGAGTCACGCCGGATACACGTGGTCAGTTTACCCCTAGAGGCAGAGGGGGTAACAATAACAGACGCCGCTCTAGAGGCAGAGGGGGTCCACAAAACCAGGGAAGCAGAGAGCCTCTCTCTGACAAGCCCTTTCAGCATCCCTGAGGTGTTGCCCGGCTGTCCATCCTTGGAGGCAGTCGGGGGAAGATTATCGCTGTACCCAGAAGCCTGGCGTTCCCTCACTCAAGACAGATGGGTACAGTCGATCATATCCGAGGGTTACAAAATTCCTTTCGAGGAAAGTCCTTTCTATCACTCAAATTCCCTTCCAGATGTACCACCCGGTCTAAGGGATATTGCAGAGTTAGAAGTCTTAAAACTACTGCAAAAAAGAGCCATTCAGCCAGTTACAACAGATCATTCAGAGCCCGGAATCTACTCAAGGTTCTTTTTGGTCCCCAAAAAGACGGGAGACTGGAGACCAATATTGGATCTCAGCAGACTCAACAAGTCTGTGAGGAAGACAAGATTCCGAATGGTCACTCTTCAGTCAATTCTGCCCTTCTTACAGAAGGACAACTGGATGTGCTCAATAGATCTTCGGGATGCGTACTATCACATAAAAATTCACAGACGCTCCAGGAAATTTCTCCGCTTTCGGCTGGGGTCCAGTCATTTCCAGTTCAGAGCCCTGCCCTTTGGTCTCACTACAGCCCCCAGAGTGTTCACCAAATGTATGGCAGTGGTCACGGCTCACCTGAGACATCAAGGATTCCAGGTTTTTCCGTATCTTGACGACTGGCTCCTTTCAGCCACCACCAGGCATCAGCTTCTTCAAGCCAGGGATTACACAATAAATCTTTGTTCTCAATTGGGCATCTCGATCAACTACGAAAAATCATCCTTATTGCCCTGCCAGTCTATTACTTTCATAGGCGCAAACTTAAACACTGTTCGGATGTCAGCTACCCTTACAGATCAAAGAATCTCAGACATTCAAAGTCACGTCAGGATCATTCTAGCCAACAGGAAGGTACAGGCCAGAATGGTTCTAAAGGTGTTAGGCCTCATGGCTGCGGCCATTACCCTTCTTCCCCTGGCTCGCTTCTATATGCGCCTTCTTCAATGGATGTTGTTCACTCAGTGGTCTTACCAACAACTTCCAATGCATCACCAAATACTGGTGACACAGATTTGCAAGAATCATCTTGCTTGGTGGGTCACTTCTCCCCAGATTCACCAAGGCAGACACTTTGTACCCCCATCCCGGTAGCCACTGTCACTACGGATGCACGCCTGATCGGGTGGGGGGGCATTATCAGGGCAGGATGGTTCATGGGACGTGGCAACCTTTCGAATACCACCTGCACATAAATGTCCTAGAGATGAGAGCAGTGCTTTTAACGTTGCAAGCCCTCAACGACTTTCTTCCCTTAGGGACAATTGCAGTCCACACAGACAACATGTCTGTAGTTTGGTATATCAACAAACAGGGCGGAACCAAGTCCTACCCCTTGTGTCGAGAAGCGCTCAGACTTTGGCAATGGGCGATCTCCTCTCATCGGTTTCTGGTAGCAACGCATATCCCTGGGAAAACCAACATTTTAGCGGACAGATTGAGCAGAGCTATTCTCATGCCTCACGAGTGGTCTCTCAAACAATCTATAGTGGAAGAGATTTTTCTGGAATGGGGTCGCCCATGTTGCGATCTTTTTGCTACTCCCCAAAACAGCAAATGCCCAGACTTCTTCTCTCTCTTCCCATTGCCAGGCCATCCCCCCAGAGACGCTCTGACCCAGGATTGGCCCCAGGGACTTCTTTATGCCTTTCCTCCATTTCCTCTGATCCCTCAAGTTATCCAGAAAGCAACCGTTTTGAGAGCCAAATTGATTCTCATTGCTCCTTATTGGCCTTGACAAATTTGGTTTCCGTTCCTTCATCGTCACCTTTTGGTGCAGCCGTGGCATCTGGACCCAGTGCCAGATCTTCTGATTCACCAATCCGGTCAGCTGCACCGGTCTATCCCTTCTCTCAACCTCACAGCATGGTTGCTCCACTTCCTTCCTTAGCCAGGCTTCCTATGATCTCTAACCCTGTTAGAGACATCATAGTAGCTTCCTTAAAATCCTCTACCAGGAGGATTTATACTAGCAAATGGAAACGTTTTTCTTATTGGGCTAAAGCCAAGAATATTGATCCCTTTACTGCTCCAGTTCAAGCAGTTTTGGATTTCTTAGCGGAGATTTTTCATGCGGGCTCCTCTTCTTCCACAGTCAAAGTTCAGTTGGCTGCTATCTCGAACTTTCATGTCGGGTTCGCAGATCACAACATTGTCCCACAGGCTTTGTAAAGCCTTCTTGAAAGGAATTTTCCTCCTGAAGCCTCCAGTCAGGAGTCTTCCTCCTCAATAGGACCTAAATTTAGTGCTGACATCCTTGATTCTTCCCCCCTTCGAGCCAGCTGTTTCTTGTTCCCTGAAATTTCTTTCATGGAAAACTTTATTCCTGGTTGCTATTACATCAGCTAGGAGGGTGTCTGAACTTCATGCTCTATCTGTTCGCCCCCCCTATTTGGTCTTCCACAAAGACAGGGTATCATTGAGAACTAATCCGACCTTTTTGCCTAAGGTCGCCTCAAAGACTAATTAATTTGAATCAAGCCATTGATCTCCCTGTATTTTTTCCAAACTATTCAAACAGATCGGAACAAAAATTACATTATCTTGATGTCCACCGCCAACTCAGATATTATTTGGACAGAACAAAACAATTCAGGAAATCCGATCAACTCTTTGTTTCCTATGCTGATAACAAGAAAGGCCTTCCTGTCTCAAAAGTGACCTTGTCTAGATGGCTTTCTTCTGTCATCTCTGAAATTTATCGGCTCAGGGGAAAACAGCTGTGCTCGAATCCAAAAGCACATTCAACCAGAAGCTTAGCTACTTCTACAGCTTTTCAAGCTAGACTTCCTTTAGACACTATTTGTGCAGCAGCCACTTGGGCCACTCCTCATACATTTGTTTCCCATTACAAATTGGATTTGGCCTCCAGGGACAGAGCCAGCTTTGGCTCTACAGTTCTCAAGAGTCTGTTCCATTGAGCCACCCAGGATAGAGGTGCTAGGGACGCGGTCCCATCAAGCAAGAATGAAGGCGAGATTGACAACTTAACAATGAGAAGTTAGTACCTACCATAACGTTCCATGTTAGTTGTCTTCTCTCGCCTTCTTCCTTGCGACCCTCCCTCCTTCCCCCGGACCTGGACAGACCTTTCTCTACAAGAGTTATACTTCTGAAGACCATACAGAGCTGGTCCTTCTACCATCCTGCAGGTTTTTTTCTCTCCTTCTTTCTTCCTTTTGGAAGTTTTTATGCTAGGTGCTGTTGCCCTTTTGTCATCAAACGAGATCTGGGTACTTACCGCCTTGCATCATGGGATATGGGGCTGCCTCGAGCTGGTAAAAGTGACTCTCGAGCTTAGCAAGTGCCGAGTCGGAGCCGAGGATCGGCTCCGAACCCATCAAGCAAGAAAGAAGGCGAGAGAAGACAACTAACATGGAACGTTATGGTAGGTACATAACTTCTCATTTTGGCTGCTCCCTTTCCAGTGACTCCCAGAACAGCAGGAGACAGTCTTATCTGAAATAAAGCATGGGTAGACACTGACAAGGGTGCCCAGCCATATGTAAAGAGAAAAAGCAGGGTAAGGACCACCGCTCCACTAATACGCCAAGGACAGGCATGGTGCTCCAGATGTTGGTTATCTGTAGTGTCCCATAGCTGTGCCGGCTGCCCACTCAGACTGCTGATACCACTATGGTCTCATGACCTCCTTCAGTGTCAGCAGTCTGGCTTGCAATGACTAGAAGCAGAGAAAAAAAACACAATCTGCCTTGTGCATTCATCAATGTGATAACGAGTTGCACTTATATAACTAACAGTGACAGCTCCTAATAGTTTTACCTGAAAAGTGATAATGACTCCGTGCTATATTGTAACTGACTTATTGCTAAGGTGATAATGACCTGCCTTTCATTACTGCAAAGGTATGCATGCTCAGACACAGGTGATAATTGCTGCACATCACCTGTTGAGTAGGTAATCATTATCTCCTTGTGCAGCTGTTATGTGAGACAGTAATTCAGTAAAATAGTATAACACTTAGCCCTTCCTCCCACACAAGTTGCACACATTACTGACAAAGGCCAGAAAAATTCCCAAAATATAGCATAGCTCCATGCAGGTAGTAGTCAGCAAGTAATAACATGGGTAACTTCTAGGCAAAACTAAATCATTCAGAATATCTGGAGCACTTGTTTATTTCTTGTGATGGTAGGAATGGACAGTCTGTTTCTAAACGGATCATTTTCAAATCAGTGTCCAAGACTTATTACCTTTTGTTATAATCACAAAAAATCTATTCAAGTCAGGGTGAAGGCCCTCTCTCCAAAATGCATAGAGGAAATCTAGGTTCTGTTACAGGGTTGGATTCTAGAAAGAAAAGTTGTTTTTCTCTATACACTTTTATGCTGTTTGATAGATAAAGCTTATGAGAGATGCTATGGAAAGCAAATAAACCAGCAGTTCAAGGTATGGAATTTGGTTAGAAATGTGAATATCTGTGACAATACAAAGCAGTCACAGTTCAGCAAGCAAACTGTAAACATTTCAATATCTCCTTCCATACCTTTCAACTGTGCCTCAGTGAGCTCGGTCCTCCCTCCTAAAACTGTGGTAAGTTACACTTTAGAAAATGAAGACAGTTCACATTATCACATGTGGGAAAGTGGGTTGTGCTCTGGTGAGACCTGCATGGCCTTGTATGGTGTGCCTCGATAAACTATGTTTGGGGTGGTTGCAAATGAAAGAAGATAAATGCATGTTGTTTTGAGTACTACCCAAGACTGCATCACCAATGTACATTTATCTCCCTTCCGCTTCCTCTCTCCCTCTCAGATTACTTCTTTCTCCAAGAACAAACAAAAGGGGAGAAATAACAGATCAGTATAGCCTTTAGTAATTTAATTTAATTGAATCTTAAAATTTTTTGCACTACATGCATCTAAGCTTTACTTCTGATATTCGTATCTAAACAAATGATAAATGTATTATAACTGCACCAGGAAAGTTCTGCTCACTCAGATCAGAACACTAGAAGTCACAATAGAAGTCACAATACTTTTAGGTGAGCTGGCTTTCTCTAAATTCAGGTAAATAAATCTATTAAAAAAAGATTAAAAAAGATGCCCTGGTAAGATACTAACCAGCAACCAGGATGCTCTGACTTTATTCACATTTCAGGGAGTCTAGAAATGAGTGTGTTTCTCTTGCAGCACAGAGTAGACTCATGTCCGGTATAAATGCATAATTGTTTTCAATCAGGACATGAAGCAATACGTCTAAGTACAGTTAATCACAAACTTACTAACACCCTAGCCCAAAGGTTACTGGAATTCATAAATTCAAATGCAATGGAACAGCTAGTCACCTCTCCAAAAAAGGGGAGATATTATAGTAGACCTGATCATCACAAACATGGGGACAAAGTGCTCCACACTGGAAGTATACCCCTCTCACTAGTGAGATCTGACCACAAACTAATCACCCTGGATATACACATCCCACCTCCACCCCCAACACAAAAGACTCCAGTGAAAAACTTCTCAAAAGCTGACTTTACACTTCTTATAAATGAGATGGTATCCTTTAATCCCACTGGGCCAGTGGAAATCACATCCCACAATGCAGAATCCTTCACAAATGCTTTCTATGTACATCTCCAAGAATGCATGGATCATGCAATCCCAAATAAAACCAAGACCCTCCCCACCAAGGGAAGGCGTCCTGTCTGGTGGACCCCAGCCATAAACAAATTGTACAACAAAAGGAAACTACTGCACGTTCTATGTTCTCTCATAAAAAACATCCAAGGCCAACTCGGAGAGAAAATCACTTTGACACTAAAGATAACCACAAGGCCTTCTTCAGCTATGTTAGAAACCTGGGCGGAAACCCTCAGATATGCTCAGAGTTAGTTCACAATGACAAAAAATACACTGAACCCACAGATATTGCCAACATTCTGGCAGACAGGTTCAGTGCAAATTTCTCCCCTCCCTCACCCCGAAAAGAAGAAATACTTATCCCAGCTGAATGTAACCTCCCTGTCATCTCAGATGTCCAGGTGAGAACCGCCCTCAGTAAAGCTAAAAAGACAGCATCAATGGGACCTGACGGTATCCCAGGTTGCGTGCTACGTGAACTCCAAGAGGAGCTAAACCCGCACATAAAAATGCTATAGGCTTACTACAGGATATGTACCTGAACACTGGCACAGTGCTAAAGCAATATACCTTAGGAAAACAAAACCATATGCCTCTAAAACAAAATCATCCTAGAGAAAAATTAAACAGCTAACAACTTTTTACATTTCTAGCTTCACATTTGTTAACTTTCTTTTAAAAATGCAGGCATTTATGAAGCTATCCCCTCCCACAAAGAAAAAAAGTACTGAAGGCTGAAATCCTTCAGAAGGATCCGTTTGCCACAAGCATACTTGCTAGTAACTTACCTGTAACATGATCAGCCGTCACAGAAACACAACCAAGTACACTTTCGAAAAAGTTGTCTAAGGGAAAAACAACAAATTTCTCCTGTATGACAAAGTCGCTAATCAAAAACGTGCGAGACGTCAGCGGTAAATACACATCAGCGGTAAATACACAATCCTCCAAAACTTATGAAGTCAAACCTTCCGGGTTTACAGGAAACCACGCATAACGCAAAAAGTGTACTCTCAAGACACGGTTCGGACCTACTCTATAGTTGAATATACAGTGAAAAAGTACATTTGAAAATGAAATTCCAGAAGCAGATAATCTACAATAACTATTTTTTTTAAAAAAAACAAATTTAAACAGTGAGAGCTGTGCATTTCCTCATTGAACAACCCAGCCAAAAACTACGTCTAGACACAGAATCCCAAGTCAATATGTATATCAGTACACAGTGTATGTATACACACATCTACCAAGAATGTAATAGTTGTCTCGTATTTGTAAACACTGCATCCAAAATGAATCTGGGAAATACGAAGATAAAATATAAACAGACTATTCTCGTTGCGATAAGTGGTATCAAAGGAAAAAACAAATTTTCCTTTAAATACTTATATATAACCAGAAAATATACTCATTTCCATACATTTTACTTGGGAAAAGTGAATTTGACTTAGCGTTTCAACAATAATAAATATCAAACACTGAGTGAGGTCTCCATAAGCAATTTTAAACACTAATTATAACTTTAGGATGGAAAGTAAAAAAATATATACTGCTAGACTCGTCCTCATTAGTTATGCAACCAACTTTGTTCATGGCATTCCTCAGGAAGATACCACCAGCAGCCCTGCGGCATTCCTCAGGAAGATGCCACCAGCAGCCCTGTGTACTTATCGTGATTTACAGTGGAAACCAGTTTCCAAACATGCACAATCTCTGCATAGGTAGAAGTCATCTGAATCATTTCACAGATATATGTAACTTCTGAAGAGGTTGCTGCTAGCAAAGAACTTTATATTTCAATGTGCATCTACCAATGTAGAGGTATTAGCTGCTTTATGGAAGCTTTCCAGTTCAAATGTGTTTTAAAGTTTTACATAATTACACACATTTACATCTAATTTCTATACCAGAATGCAAAAATCAAAGCTAAAATTGAAACCGATGGCAACAACTATTCAGACACTCCATTTCTATTACTGAACCAAAGGTTACTAAGGCGTTCATTGCTTTGAAGGTAAAGAACAGGATTTCCAACTACAAAATCAGCTACCAGTCCATTGCTCTAAATTACCACAAAGTGAATGGGATTCATACATATATATCGAAATACACAAATTTGCATAGACATATTTTTTCCCCTCTTGTGGGAGTGGTAACAAGTTGTTCCATAGCATTTGAGTTTATAAATTCTAGGAACCTTTGGGCTAGGGTGTTGGAGCTAGAGTAATGCTCCCAGTCTATGTTTCGGTAGTTGAAGTCGCCCAATAACATTGTGTTTGGAGAGACCTTCATAGTTTCCAGTGTTCTCAGGAAGGCTGAGTGGGGTTCCTGGGTTTGGGAGGGTGGTCTGTAGCAGGCTATAAACTGGAAGTCAGTTTTACCCACTGTTAGTTGCACATGGATAATCTGATGCTTCGTGCTGTGCCACCAACCTGGAGGTGTGGGTATCTTTGTCAAATATTGATACTCCCCCTCCTTTTGTGGTTTGGTCCAAGTTTTGGTGCCGAAAAGCATGGTATGAGGTATAATCTGGTAGTGCTGGGGTGCTCTCGGGAGCCTTGAACCAGGTTTCTGTTACTGCACAGATATCAGTGTTCTCCATGTTATGGAGAGTTTCGAGTGCATGCATCTTGAGGTTTAGACTTCTGGCGTTGAGTAGCATTACTCTTAGTTTATCCCTTGTGATACCTATGGAGGTGGGTTTGTCTTTTGACCCTTACCTAAAAAAGGCACTATGGGGGTAGCAAGAGCCTTTACCAATATCCGAAAGCCCAGACAGGTGCAAGTCGTCCCTAGCGAAGCATCGTGGCTTGTCGAGCATGTCATCCCAGGCTGACAGGCATTGGATCCCCTTTGAATGACACCAATACTTTAGCCAATTGTTAAAATTGATAATTTTGTCTTTATACTGTGGCATCATTCTTGGTTGAGGGTAAGATGCTACTCGAGGTCAGGGTCATACCGGCCTGGGTTATATGCTCAGAGAGCTCCTCAATGTCTCTTTTCATGTAGTCCAGGGAGGTACGTCTCAGGTCATTCACACCAGCATGGACAATGACTGAGTGCTATATCACATTCATAGACATAAATACTCGTATGTGCATTTACTATTTTCTTTACACTCCTACCATAAATGGTAAAATTCTCTGCCACTGAAACTGCATGTAAACCCATATATATATAAAATGCATCTGGTCAGTAGAGGATTAAGTTTACATTTGGTCTATTTTCAAAACAGACTCCTTGTGCACATTTTTGCGGCCATGCATACATGTATTTGTTCTTTGATTCAACTTCCTGATTGCATTAAATTATATTCCCTATGTAATACAGCACCACTTGTTAGAATGTGTTTTAAATTTGTAGTTTTAAGCATTCTTTAAATAAGCAAAGAACAAAATGTATAAACCAATAATGACAAAACTACCCATTTCAGAAAATTTCAGACATAAAAGGCCACTCAAACTTCTGTTATTACAATCCACCATTATCACTCAATACAAACAATCTCTGCAGAAGAGAAATCATCTGAACAATTCCACATTATAGAAATCTGTAACTAATGAAGAGATTGCCACTGACAAACAACTTTACAGACAAATCACTGCTCACCATAAAGAAATCTTAAATTTTGCAGGAGACTCCATATACTTAAAAAAAATTTCAAAACTGTAGAACTCCATTCCTCTAGCACTAAAAACAGAAAAACATGGAAATTACTTAAAAAAAAAAAATTAAATGTCACCAGACTGAAAAATTGATATGTTCCTGCATCTCACCAAGCTTACTGCCATTAACACCAACACATTTTAGCTCTTCACATCTCTATGAAATCATAGTTTATTCTGTGAAGCACATAATCATGATCTGTCAAAAAATAAAACAAATAAATGCTGTTTCCAAGGGATGCCTCCTATCATGTCATATGGGGCAGATTACAGCTCTAAAAATTTTGGCAAGCAAAAGTATTTCATCTCTACATAAGAAAAAAGTACAGTGCAACAGTTGTCTGGGATAAGGTGCAATACCAAACTCCATGCAAACCTCTCAACCTCTAAGACCCAGAAATCTAGACAAAGCCATATATAATGAAAGGACAAAGCCCCGAAATAGGGACAATTTATAAATATTGTTCTTACAAACTTAGAAAATTGTTAGAATAACAGATTTTGCATTAGCATGAATTTTCTGAAGAGTATGAAGTCTGTAACTCAAATCTCAGTCATTATTTCCTGACTTCAATCCTCAATGATTTGCTAGAAAAACAATTCTTTTTTGAGGAGCAGACCAAAAATATGAGGCAAAAATCTGGACATTCTGCAAAAATCTGTACAGTTGAGAGGTACAACAGTTCCTACTTCAACAGGTTGCAAAAATGTACATCAGGTCAACATACTGCAAACATAAGTTTTGCAATTAGCTGCATCTTACAAGGGAAAATACAATTAATAAAAATATGATCGCTGCAGTGTACTGCAATATCTGCATGAAAAGACTGTGTTAACATCATGATTTTGCTTTACAAACTGCAGTTATTATTAGAGAATTAAAAACAAACTGCCAGCCACAAAACTACCAGGACAAGAAACTAAACGACTACACACCAGCAGTCTAGGTGGACACCTGTATACTTTACTATGGGTGGAGACCAAAGAAACAAAACTGATCGATCATTAGCGGTCTACAATTTCCTTTTCTTTTATTTCAAAGAAAGATTTAAAAAAGTGTCATCTGGTAACTATTTAGAGCATTAAGTCCATCAAGACATGTCAACATTTTCCATAATACAGAGAAGGGAAGCTGTACAAAACTAGATGAAGAACTAACACTTTTATTTCAAACACAAACAAGTAATTCTCTAGGTTGTAACCAAAAGCAGAACGCCAACAAAAGATGAAAAAATTCTCCGGCACAATGAAGGATATCCTTGTAATGTGAAAGCAGGCAGACAACTCGGATATTTCAAAGACTTTAATCCAACAGTTCGGAACATACGAAAAAGGCACAAACCAAAAACAATACGATAGAACAATTCGATTAAGCGCTTTCGTCTCCTCACAACGGAGACTTCATCAGAATGCATTTTTTAATTCAAAAAGGCTTTTTATACTCTCATTAATCAACAATCACCCTATTAGATTCTAGTAAGCCTTAAAGCTAAAGCGCTGCTAAAACTTGTGTATATATTTACAATTGAATGTAATTCCATTACAAAGCACACATATTGCATAGTATTTGTTCCAGGTGTTCACATATAACCCCCCCTACTACACCCAACAAACAAAAAGAAAATAAAAATAAAACTAGGAACATTAAAACTACGAAAATTCAAATCAATCATTGGCTGAATTTCAAAATAGAGTATATCATAAAGTGCAACTGCAGTATCTCAGAAACCATTGACCTAAAAACTTGAATTCATGAGCATTTCTGTATACAATTAATAGGAACCAATAATTAAAAATATGCTTAAAAACTAATAACATGAATAAACCTAAAAACTTAGTAACTTAAAAAGGGGGCTCGCAATTGGGGGCTGAGGAATAAAAACTAAACATTTCCTATCATAAAAAAAACAGGATTTAACAAGAACTCTTAAGGTGTAAGAGCTCTTGAAAATGTAGGAAATCTAACCAATGGGATAGTCAACCGTACCCACAGTAAATGTGTATACCTTATGTATTCCCCATACTTTA
Source organism: Protopterus annectens (assembly GCF_019279795.1). Lineage (NCBI taxonomy): Eukaryota > Metazoa > Chordata > Ceratodontiformes > Protopteridae > Protopterus > Protopterus annectens. The sequence goes on from NC_056745.1 coordinate 879,907,699, forward strand.
TATAGCTTTTTAAGCTCAATTTTAGTTTCTCTATAAACGACATAATGGATTCCTAAGCAAGTTTTAAATAAGTTTTGACTGAATAAATAAATAAAATATTGACAAAATGAATGAATAAATATATAAATATATAAAAAATATATATATATAAATAAATATATAAATAAATATATGAAAGTATCAATAATTCAATAAATACAATATTATAAATACATACATATATCTATATCAATATTAAAACGTTAGATTAACAATAACTGTTCAGTTAAAACATGTATGATAAGTAATACCAATGTACTTATTATAACAACTTTTGTATGTATACTGACTTGCTTATTTTGTTGTGTATCTATATTTAATTACTGCTCTATATTGTCTTGTGATTTTGTATTGTCATGTGTTTTCATAATATCATGTGTTTTTATATCATGTGTTTTTATAATTTTAGGGTCCGCGGCCAATATTTTAAGTGCTGGAGTAATGGAAATGTGATCATTTAAACCTTTTTCACAACATGCATTCAATTTTAGTTGCCAAATCATTTCTCTGTATTCCACCTTGGTTTCCCAGTCACCTCCTCTCTCCCAAAGGTCCAACCACCTCAAGAACCCAAAATTTAAAATCAGCTTTAACACATTTCATCACATGCCTATATAAGGCATTGTTCTCATTACGTCTGTTAATGTCTCTAATGTGTTCATAGATTCTATTTTTTAATTTTCTTTCCGTTTTACCAACGTAGTAACATCCACATTCCTTACAGAACACTAAATACACAACTCCTTTAGTGTAGCAACTACTATAATGTTTAGATATTAATTTGAGGGGAATGCTGTGTATATTCACCTCCTTGCTCTCATGAATATATGCACATTGGGCACATCTCCCGCACTTAAAGGTTCCTTGTTTCCTACTAGCCCCATCTGTACAAGCCCCTTTTCTTTCCATTATATTCTTGATATTAAAATTCCTTCTAAAACTAAATTTCAAGTTATTCTTAAAAACCTCAGTTCTACTGGCCATGTGTTTAAACATATCCCAAATTTCATTCATACTTCTCCTAAACCATCCTGTACCATAAAAGTAGGTAGTAGTTAAGTATGGGGTATATTTAATTTCCTCAACCATCTGGGTGTTACTGTTGACAATGGTATTTTCGGACCCTACTGTTTCTGTATTTAAAAGTGGGGTGTATTTTCTTGTATTTCTTCCCAAAAGTACATACTCCTTCACTGATGAAACAAGTTCCTTAGGATAACCTCTCTCCATAAACAAGCCTTCAAGAAAGGTAGTTTCCTTAATAAATTCAACATTGTCTGAAATCATTCTGGCCATCCTAATCATCTGACCCTTAACTATATTTTTCTTCAATTGTTTGGGATGGTCACTATTATAATGCAAATACGCATTCGAAAAATGTTCCTTCCTATAAATATGAGATTTATAACATTTATTATTCTTGTCCTTAATCAATCTAATGTCCAGAAAATGTGTTTCGTCCGTGTCAATATTGTGTGTAAACTTTAAAAATGACGTGGTATTGTTAATATATTCTACGAATACTTCTATTTCCTGTCTTGTACCTTTCCAAATGATAAAAATGTCATCCAAGAACCTGTAATATTCAACAATATGCTGTTTATACTCAGTGTTAAAGATAAAATGTCTTTCCCAGTACAACATGATGGTGTTTGCAAAAATTGGGGCACAGGCGGACCCCATGGCCACCCCTTCCTTCTGGTGATAATAATCACCCTCAAAGTATATAAAATTGTATTTTAAAACAAGTTCCATATACAATAATACATTTCTAAAATCCAAGGCTGAGAGCCAATCCATTTCTAGTAATATCTCTTCAAACCACTCCATCCCAATGCCTTGAGGGATGACAGAGAATAGTTCTTTGACATCAATGGTGATGAAAAACACACTTTCCAAGTATACACATTTACCTATTTTACTTAAAAAATCCCATGAATCCTTAAGGATGTGCTTCCATTTAGAATATATGGGCTTTGTCATTGTATCCACATATATTGCCATGGGTTGGGTTTTGGATCCATGGGAGGCCACTATAGGTCTGAGTGGGGGATCAAGCGTGGATTTGTGTACCTTGGGTATTCCAAATATACCCGGTATAACAGGTTTTTTTACATAAAAATAATTATATAATACCATATCAATGGATCCAGTTAATAAATTGTCTTCCAAAATAATGTCCATTTTATTGTATTGTATATTGATTTCATTTTTGGAGATGAGACAATAATTCTCATCCTTATCCAGGATTTCTTTCATTTTTCTTATGTAGTCCCACTTTTCCATCAAAACCACTCCCCCACCCTTATCAGGCTTCATCACCCTTACCTCCCTATTCTTGCTCAAGTCACTTAAAAGCTTTACCTCATCTTTACTTAGATTACTATTTATAGAGGCATAGGTCCTGTATTCTCTCCTAATTCTGTTCATAGCACATTGTTCGAAATTTAAAATTTCATGTTGCAGCGGTGGGTTCCAAATGCTATGTCTAACAAACATATTTCTGCTACCAATAGAGTTAGTATTATTCTGTTTTTTGGTCTCACTATTAATATGCTGAAGATTTAATTTTCTAGAAAATAACTTAACATCAAGCATAAGTTTCTCCACACTGGGTGCTTTGGCAGGTACAAAAGAAAATCCCTTGGTGAATAATTCAAAATGACAAGGCTTGATTTCAATCCCAGAATAGTTAAAAATATTAAATTTGTTGTGGGAAAAAATAATCTGCTTTGCATTCTCAGAATTATCAACTGTATTAACTTCACTCTGCTCCATGTCATAGTCTACATTTGTTAAAAAACCTGTTCTTCACCCTTGTTCCTTCCTGCAAAATTCTCCCCATTTGTAGCTTGTGCATAAGATTGCTGATTCCTATTTCTAAGTCTTTCTGACCTTCTCACTTCATCCACCATCTCGGGTGTGCTCATTCTATTACCAACTCGCTCACCTTCTAAAATGGGAAATTCATCATCTAACAAACTATTACCTCTGTCCTCAAACTGTCCTTGGTTAGAATAGTTTCTATTGTATCCTGTGTATCTATTGTATCTATTATACCTCCCCTGGTACCCCTGCGTATAACCACCCCTGTGGTGTCCTTCATGGGTTAGTGTGTCCCCCTCCCCCACTTGTGCCTGTGGTTTGAAAGGGCGTTGCCTAAATCTAGCCATATTCGAATTTTTAACATTAAAATTAGGGTTAAAATTCTCTCCATGTATATATGCAGTCCCTGCATTATAATCATTTAGGTCCCTATTAAGTTTTTTCATTTTCCTTTTAATATTAGAATCAATATATACATCAATGTCATGCAGTACTCGGTAATATATATGTTTGTATTCATCAATAACAAACAACATATCACAACTAATATCAGCCTGTAATTGGTCAATCTCTTTTTTAATATCTTGCATAGTTTTGACATTGTGTTCCATCATAGCTTTTAAAATAGACAAACCACAACAATTTAAAATCTTACTAATTTCTTTAAAAAATACCTGGTCCCCATATACACTGTTGGGGAATTTGTTTAACCTTAGGCCTTTCGGAACAATGTTGTCCTTAATACACAATTCAAAGTACCAATTTTCGATAGATAATGACTTGTACTTTGATAACAATTTTTTAAACAGCTTACATTTGTCCTTATAAGTATAGTCATTGTTGTGCTTCCTGGTCCTAGGCACATCACCATCGGCAGCATTGCCCTGGAAAGTTTTATTTAACCAAGTCACAAAGTCAATATTTTCGTACGCTTCCTCAAACTCATAATCCCTGCCCTGAGGATCGCCCGTTTCTGCAGACAAATTGGGAGCTCTTCTTTGTTGTTTCTTTCCGTTGGTTACCCCATTACCACCTTGCTTCTCACGGTTAAACCGCTCATAGGAGCCGCTAGTAACACGACCACTTCTTGGGTCCTTCGGGCTGCTTTGGGCGCACGGGATTCCGCTACTCGTGCCTGCCTGCGTGCTCTCAGCCTGCGTATGGTTTTGTATTACTCGAAGCAGTTCACTTAGCATACTGCTACTATTATTCATGCTGGAACACGTTCGGCAAAATCTTATTAAATCAACTTTTAAACAGGACTCCTCGTATCCGGAAAATAAAAAATCAACTTGTAACCAAAAGCAGAACGCCAACAAAAGATGAAAAAATTCTCCGGCACAATGAAGGATATCCTTGTAATGTGAAAGCAGGCAGACAACTCGGATATTTCAAAGACTTTAATCCAACAGTTCGGAACATACGAAAAAGGCACAAACCAAAAACAATACCATAGAACAATTCGATTAAGCGCTTTTGTCTCCTCACAACGGAGACTTCATCAGAATGCATTTTTTAATTCAAAAAGGCTTTTTATACTCTCATTAATCAACAATCACCCTATTAGATTCTAGTAAGCCTTAAAGCTAAAGCGCTGCTAAAACTTGTGTATATATTTACAATTGGAATGTAATTCCATTACAAAGCACACATATTGCATAGTATTTGTTCCAGGTGTTCACATATAACCCCCCCTACTACACCCAACAAACAAAAAGAAAATAAAAATAAAACTAGGAACATTAAAACTACGAAAATTCAAATTAATCATTGGCTGAATTTCAAAATAGAGTATATCACTGTTGGATTAAAGTCTTTGAAATATCCGAGTTGTCTGCCTGCTTTCACATTACAAGGATATCCTTCATTGTGCCGGAGAATTAATTCTCTAGGTTATTTTAAAATTCTCGGCCTCTGAGAGGCTGGACTCCAGACACTGCAGAGTCCACAGCAAACAGGCCACCACTAGAAAAATCAAAAGAGGACGAGCTTTGCAAACTGTCATGTCTTTACTGGTCTATATACACTTGAATCAGTGCCAGGAGCTCTGCAAACAGCAAGCGCAGCGTTTTACTACGGTGTAAGGACTCCAATCGCTTTCTTTCTAGTTTGTAAGAAGGGAGCAATTATGTTTAATGGCACAAACTGTTTCAGGTCCCAAAGACATATTTGCTGTTTCAAGTTAATTTTTCTGGCTGTGTCAATATGCTTATGTTTTACACAACAAATGCGCATTTTTAGTAGTACAACTACGTTTCTTTTTTTTTTTTTTTTATTTCACCACTGCTGCCCTAACGACTACAATTTCTAAATACATTTATACCAGGAAGGCAGAAAAAAAAAAACAACTTTGAAGTAATGCATCGATGCTAAGTTGAAGTAATTTTTATACCTTAACTAAGCAAAAAACTTTACTGTGACCAGTACAAATTAAACTAAACAGAAACGCAATTCAGAAAATAAACTTCACCACAGAACAAGTGCCCAATGACCCACCTCCCACTTTGGCTAAATCAAATTCATTCTACCCAGAAAACCACGTGCACCCCAAGTCAACCGGAATGCAAAACATCAAATAAGAAGGAATAAGAAGGAATTATATTACTACTTTAGCTGAAGTTTAACAACTAGGGCCTTCCACTCTAGTCTCTAGCGATGATCTGTCACTAGCAATGCCACCTCCCTACATCGATATCCAAGAAGCCTCCTTCTGAGTAGCCATTTCCAATTAAATACCAAACGAAAAGAGTGAAAAAGCAGAAACTGAAACCAAAAAGCAGAGCACGGACCGTTTATTCAATAAGCGCTAATCTTTCGTTTCCAATGCACACAAGACTTGATCTTTCTAACGGCTGATCACCCAAACAGAAAGGTTACCGCACTGCCTTTCAGGCTGTGGTGTAAATGATTACTGTTTAGAACATTAACAAATCGCGATGGTATCTCTCACAATACTGAGACAGAGTTTACTAAACATGAGTTGCTCTCAAAGTCAGTAAATTTATCTCTAAACAGTTCTAAACGAAGTTAATCCACAAAAGCCATCACTCCAAGTAACGAAATTGATTAAATATAGAAAGAATTACACTAAAGCATATAAATGAAAACACATAGTTCGTCCCACCACTGCCTCACATCATCCCAAACATAATAGCAAATGCCAAATAGCACGTTTTTATGCAATGCAACATCGGAGTTCTGTTTACACCATTTACATTAAAAATGTTTTAGACAGTCACACTGAAGCGCGTGTCCTCCCAAACAAGTTAAGTTCCCACCCCCTCTGCACATCAAACTGGTTAGCATGATTTTTAAACAACCTGCAAAACAAGGGCTGTGAAAATAGTTACAAACAAACGCGAATATCTTTCACTCGATTTTCTGGGCTTTTCATTTTATTTGACAAACCTTGATCGTCCGTTTGCATAAGGGGGTTGTTCGGAAAGAAGAGTCTCCACCTGAGTAGCCATTTCCAATGCACACAGAATGATTACTGTTTAGAATATTAACAAATCGTGATGGTATCTCGTTGCCCTCTCACAATACTGAAACAGAGTTTACTAAGCCATCACTCCAAGTAACGAAATTGTTTAAATATAGAGAGAATTACACTAAATAAATAAAATATATAAATGAAAACACTTAGTTTGCTTACCGGAAGACACGAAAAAAAGAGCCAAGCTGACCGGGAACCGACAGTACTGTGTGCCGAGAAATCTTCGAAAGCTAGTAAGAAAAAAAAGAGGATCCAGCGGCAGGTGAAATCTCCAAATCTTTGGAAAAATAAAAGAAATACCTGCAGCTGGACCCTCTTTTTATTTACAGAAGACAAAAGAAATTTGGTTTGGGGGTGGAGGTGTTATGCAAGTGGTGGCTTGGATTGCAAGAATCCGATTGGCTGCCACCACTTGCTTTCTAAGATTTTTCAAACTCAATTTTCTTTAAAATATTCAATGTTACCTTAATGTAATAACAAGCTGAATCGTAACTACAGAAGGTAAATTACACATTCTGTTACAATTTCAGCTTGTTTTACATTAAGGTGAAGTACAAATCTGGAGTCTCGCTTGTGGAAGGGACTCTGAGCTAATGGCTTGCAATTTCTATGTTCTCATGGCGCGCTCGGTGTTGACCACACAGGCGCCATGAGAAGGTACTCGGGGCTAATGAGTTAAATAAGGTCCAAGTGATATTGTGACTTTTAATCAAGTCATCCAACATATCATATACTTGAAAGACTTTATTACTGACTTCATCCATGTTAATTTTCTCATAGAACAACTCATCGCCCAGCATACTCTTCATACCTTCAAAATAATCTACGCGGTCCATCAATACAATAGGACCACCTTTATCAGCTGGTCTAATGACTATAGATTCATCCTTCCTTAAGTCAGAGAGTGCTCTTCTCTGTTGAAAGGTCAAGTTGTGCCTCCGACCTCTAATTTTCTGACCTCTTCCCTCATTATAATACTTATATAAATCATTTTTTACTAACTTAGAGAATGTATCTAATAAAGGGTGTAACAACGGTGTGTAAACACTGTTAGGACGAAACATACCTGCCTGTGTCCCTTTGTGTTCTCTCTCATCATTACCGAAGTCCAGTTTCAATTGGACATTACGTACAAACATTCTGAC